>NC_087170.1:2936726-2941726 GCF_035594125.1 Scylla paramamosain | reverse complement strand
CTAACTCAATTTTTTTTTTCTTTTTTGGTGCTCTTGGTGTTGTTATTTTAGCATTTTTATCTTTTGTACTTGGGTACTGATTTTTTAGATGTGTATGCCTTTACAAATGTAAGTTCATTTTACATAGCAAACCAGTATTTGCTTCATTTTTGTTATATTTTGGCAGCAGTTGCTTACATTTTACTATTAGTCACATTATTATTCCACTTATTACATTAATGCTGATATATTATTCCATTTATATTTTGTGCCTTTGCGTTTACTTTTGTGTACATTTCTCTTGTGTATTTTATTTGGTATCTTGTGTATTTTTTTTTTTTTTGTAAATGTTCTTAAGAAGTGGCAATTCTACAATGTCTAACCCTAGCATTGCTTCTATTCTACCTACTTCTATTGCATTTTGCTTATGCTGCTGCCACCATGGCTCCTCCTTCTGCCCCACTATTAAACTCCTGCACCAGGATCCTACCATTAAAAAAAGAAAAAAAAAAAAAATTGGGGTGAGGACCCCATTCTGCACTATCATTTTTACAGCAATGTGATGACTTGACAAACTGTGACATCATCTCGGGGTCAGACAAGATGTCGTTCGTCAAGTCGCAGTTGATTCCAGGATCATTTGCCTTTACCATGATGTTCGCTCACTACTTTAAGTCTTGTATGCTTCAAGATGACTATACTGAGTTTCATAGTAATTTCTTGCGTGCCTTTGGAGCTTCACGGATTCACGATTCCTTTCTTTGGGCTTTTCGTTATGGTGAGTAGCTTACTACGCATCCCGGAAATATAGGTCACATGGTCGGTCAAGTTCATGCTACCCAGTACGCACATGATGCTATTGCGTTTTTGAAGTCTGCAATCTGGATACAAAATTATCAGATGAGTCTAGGTAAACTATAAGTCTTCTTAGAGCTAACAAGTTATGTTAATTATCTTACTCCTCAGGAAAGACGTGTTGCTTACACCACTGAAATTAAACCCACTGACTCTCTTTTTGATTTTGCCATGAAAAGCAGTAATATACTTCAGGAATTGCCCCATACTCATTGCTTGTTACCTAAGACTTCTCCCGTTGACTGTATTTCCTCTCAAGTGTTGCCTTCGTCCCGGCGTTCTGCTTTTTCATGCACCTATTTTCGCAAAGATGGTCACACCAACTCACATTGCTTCCTTCTTAAGAAAAACTCAATTCTGCTCGCTCATCACCTCCACCCAAGCATGACACAACTTCTAGGAGTGTGTCTTCAAAGCAATTTTCAGGCCACTCTCGTTCTAAACCTTCCTCACCTGGTCGTCGTGTCCATTTTCGTTCCTCTTCTACACGATATATGCGTTCACCATCTCCGGCACCGAGACCTGGTATGCCTCTTAAGTGCCCTGTCCGCTTTCACTCCTCTGCTCAGACACAGTATATTCGCTCACCATCTCCGGCCCCGAGATATCGGATGTCTCCTGAGCGTCCATCTAAATTATATCTTGTTCATGGTCCAAGTCACCACATGACAGAGGAATGTTTAAAATTTCTAGAATGACAGCGAGAGCAAGTTGTATCAGCCTCTCTGTCAAATTTTCAGAGCCGTTAAACTCAACACGGGAAAGATTAGTGCCATCTTACCCAATGAGAGCGCCCTCTCACTTTTCCCAATGTCAATGCTGCCTTTCAAGGTATGCAGGTTTACCAGTGCTATTCTTATGACAGTCCTTTTTCCGTGGGAGTTGACACTGGTGCCTCTTGTAGTCTATTGAGTGTCCAGGCTTATTCCAAATTCAAAAACTTATTTAACCTTCTCTTATAGCCTGCTGACAATGATCTTTTTTTAGTGTACAAGGTTCTTCCTTACATTTTCTTGGTACAATTGTTCTCCCCTTGTCTCTTGCCAAAAATTCACTACCATTTGAAACAAAACTTTTTGGAACTTCTGATTTTGTTCTCAACAGCGATGGTATTAGAACTTGACTCGCTTGTGACCCATGGCATTGATGTTTTTCCTCAAAATCATGCTATTTCATATCAGGATACTGTTATCTCTGCATTGGATATTCCGGCACCACTCTTTAAAGCATTTACGCGTCACAGATCACGGTTTGTCATTGCCTGACTTCACAGAGTCGAAACTTTCAGTCTCTGCTGTGGATATCTGTTCTGCTGTTGTGATTGGAGATCAGCGAGAGGGCCTCATGAGTGTTGTTCGCCTTCCCATTCGCGTGACAAATGCACCTGTTGACTCCTTCGCCTTATCTTTGCCAGAGTCTGTCCGCGTTCATAGGTTGGCTCTTGAAAGTACTCTTTCCTGTGTCCGAGATGATAATGTAAAATTGTAAATGATGCATTGGTGACTAACCTAACTGGTGTGCCAATTTCTCTCAAGAATGGCGTACGTTTTGGTTCTTTTAAAGTCTGTGACAGTAGATCCTTTGATGAATCTCCACACCTTATTGCTTCTGTTTCTAATAATGGAGATATTTTTCATGATACCGCTGATCTCATTTCTCAGCTTCCAGCTCATGTTTAAGGTCTCGTCTCGTCTCCTCGACTTGCTAGTCAAACATAAACCAGCTGCTGCTATGCCTAACGAACCTCTTGGTGTCACAGACCGTATTACGCATCACATTCGGTTAAAACCTGATACACGTCCTTCTTTTGTGCCTTTCTATCGTTTGCCTCACAGTCAGCGTGCTTTTATTCAGAATTTAATTGATGGAATGCTGAAAGACGGTATCATTCAAGAATCACACTCTCTGTGGAACTCACCACTGTTTTTGGTTCCAAAGAAAGACGGTTCTTTTCGTGCTGTAGTTGATTTTCGGAAAGTTAACTCTGTGACCGTCCCTGATCATTATCCTCTTCCTGTATTAAGTGATCTTTTGCAGTCCATCGGGAAAGATAACACTGTATTCAGTACTCTTGACCTCAAATCAAATGGCAAATTCCATTGGATTCTAGAAACTGTGATATTACTGCCTTTTCTACGTCATCAGGTCATGAGTGGCTCCGTATCCCAATGATTTTACGTAACCGCCCCTGACTTGCCAGCGACTTGTTAATAGTCTTTTTCAAGGCCTCGCTGGCGATGGTTTGGTTGTATACTTTGATGATTTGATCTTGGTGTCTCATGATCTTGAGTCTCACTTTGAAAAAACTTTCAGGAAGCAGGTCTTAAACTTAACCTGCCTAAGTGGAAATTCCTTCGCTCATGCATTGAGTTTTTACGTCATGTACATGACAAGGATGGCATTCACACCACTGATGCTAAAGTTCTAACAGTTCAAGATTTTCCTATCCGAAAGTTCTTTCCTCGGTCTTGCGGGTTATTACCATGCATTCATCAGAGATTTTGCATCCATTGCATCGCCTCTCATGCGCCTTCTGAAAAAGGATGTCTCTTTCATAGCTTTGACCGATTCAAACATGCACTCACTCATGCTCCAGTCCTTCCCTTTCCAGATTACATTCTGCCTTTTACACTCTTCATCGATGGAAGTGCTTTGGGAGTAAGCGCTGTTCTAATGCAGTAGACCTCAAGGTCACTGCGTATGCACCTGAATGGTGCTGAGTCTCGCTGTTAAGTTACTCATCTAGAGGCTCTGGCACTGGTATGGGATTTACGTCATTTTCGTAACATCATCTATAGGTATCATTTGACTGTTTATACTGATTATGTTGCCTTGCTTCACCTTTTCAAGGGTAAACATTTATCAGGTTGTCTAGCCAGATTGTTAGTCGTAGTCGATCAGTTTGAATAAACGATCAAGTATTTGCCCAGTAAAGCAAATGTAACTGCAGATGCTCTCTCTCAAAATGTTGTTGTTGCTTCTTTGCCAGAAATTACTAATTTCTCACGAGAAGAACGTTTTGCTGCCCAGCGTCGACACCCTTTATGGTCTGCTGTGGTATATGCCTTTAGAATCGGATGATGAGTCTGTTTTACCCAAGTTGAATGTACCTTTATCTCAGTTTTCCTTTGCTGATGGTATATTATGCCGTACTGTGTCAGTTCATGAGCAGACAGTGACGCAACTTGCCATCCCCACTTCTTTAGTTTCACCTGTGCTTCAGCTCATTCATGACGCTTCCTTGTCTGTCATCCAGGCCGTGACAAATCTTTAACAATGGATCGTAAGCGTTATTACTAACCTACGATGAGCCTTGACATCACAAATTATGTAGTGCAATGTCTTTCTTGTGCACAAACTAAAGATATCACTCACACAGCTCCTATGCTTGAATATCCGACTCCCCTTGGTCCTTTTGATACAGTTGCTATGAACCTTCTGCAGTTACCAAGGATCTTCTTATGCTCTAGTCTGCGGTGATCATTTCAGTCGCTTTGTTATTTTTGTACCTTTGCCCAACAAATCTGCTGCAGTTGTGGCCCATGCTTTAGTGTCCCACCTCCTTTGTCCATACACTACACCTTCAGTTTTGTTTTCTGATAATTGGGTCAGAGTTTAAGAATGAGGTACTTAATACCATTTGACAGCAGTACATCATTTCTCAATGCTTTATTACTGTTCTCCATACAGCTTCTAATGGACTTGTGGAACGGACTAATAGAAAAATTTTGCAGATTCTCCGGCATGTTGCAGGTAAATTCCATGAGTCTTAGGAAGATTGGCTTCCGCATGTAGCTGCTTCCATTAATGGATCTGTGAATTCGTCTACAGAAAAGACTTATCACTATATGGTGTTTGGTGAAGAGAAACGTCTCCCTTAAGATATAATAGTAGCCCCACGTGTGCCACTGTATACCGCTGAGGACTATGTTCAGTCTCATATACGCACGTTTCAGACTATCCATGTGACTGTGCGAGAAAGATTACAGGCTTCACGTGCGGAGATGATTAGTCGGCAGCACAGTACAGCCACGCCTATGTCCCTTGGTACTGTC
This sequence comes from Scylla paramamosain, assembly GCF_035594125.1. Lineage (NCBI taxonomy): Eukaryota > Metazoa > Arthropoda > Malacostraca > Decapoda > Portunidae > Scylla > Scylla paramamosain. The sequence continues at coordinate 2,936,837 of NC_087170.1, read as the reverse complement.
TTTAAGGAATCACCTCTGCGTTAGTCTAAATTAAAACCTAAATGTTCAGGCCTTTTTCTCATTACAGGAAGACTTTCTGGTAATAAATTTAAAATATTTGATCCAAAACTT
>NC_087170.1:2911726-2934226 GCF_035594125.1 Scylla paramamosain | reverse complement strand
TATATATATATATATATCTTAAATTTTTCACTACCGCTTTGGACCCTGTTCGGGGACCGGCATCTAAATAGGCTTTTTTTCATTGGATTTTCGTTACCCTTTGACGGTGTGCCTCCTATATATAAAAATAAATAAATAAATAAATAAATAAGAAACGTCATTGGATCAGACTGCAAAGGATTTATAGGACAATAAATTCAGAGGTTTGGCTTATTCAGATATCGTTTCTTTTAAGAGCGGAATTAAATAGTGTCAAGCAAAGGTGACTTGCTTCCTTTAAGTTTATCATTACATTTCAACACGTCTCTTCTTATGTTGATACTACTTAGGGCATCGTTGTTATTAATTTGAACTGCTGGCACTGTAGGGATATTACTGAGGTCTTCTGCTGTAAATACTAAAGCAAAGGAAGTGCTTAGGATGCTACTAATTTGCTCCACGTCGTTGATGTAATTTCCATTTTCATCAATTGGTTTAATTATTGAGGTAATAAAGATCCTTCGGTTTCGTAACATGTAATACGGTAGAGCTTTAGCTCTGTTCAATTAAGCTTTTTGCTTTAAGCCTTAATTCTTTAAATCTAGTGCGTTCCTCGTTATCACTATTGGATTTTAATCTGTTATGGGCGTCCCCCCTGAATATGAATGTGAAAATTCTGTGCCGTGTTTTTGGGTATCCCCAATTTCTTGGAAACAGCTTTGTTATAATTATGTAAGTATGTACTTACAGAAAGTTATAAATTAATGACTATAGCTTATGTAGATTTTTTTGGTGTTTAAAGGTGATGATCATGAATGAATACTGATGATGGTCATGTTAGTGTGGTAGGCTGCTTATATAATTATAATTATTAGAGATTGTTTGCTGGTTAAAACACTGATGATAAATAATTCTAGTCAATAATAAAATGTAATTAGTTTTCTGAGGTATAATCAACAATTCATGGACAGAATAACCTGCCTTTGTTGTATTCAAACCTAGTAAGCAATATTTAGAAAAATTTAGGCAAACTAACCTATCTATACTTAACAAAAGTTATCAGCTAATAAATCCAATTTTTTGCCCTCCCTTCAGATTAAGAGGGGCTACAGGCACGTAGAAAGCAAGATATCATGGACGTTAGTGCTGATTATACTCACAACAACTTGCTGCTTTGTAGTATATATTTTTCTGATTCTTGTTTCATGAAAATCATGCAAAAAAAAAAAAAAAACAGTTTGGCCTGGAATACAGTTCCAAGTCTGTTTGATGCACCCAATCCTACCCTCCCCCTCAATACCAGATTTTCCAACATCTCGAAGTTTACCCCCTCCACCTAAGAGAAAAATTTTAAATCAGGATGAACGAAAACTTCAAGTTTAGTATTTTGATATTTCTTGTTCCTACCAGTGATCAGAATCACTAATGAACCACAGTGAATATTCTTGATAATAAATAACAATATATATATATTTTTTAATGGGAACTGTACCCTTATTTATAAGTGTTCGTTACTACAAGTCTAAGAAGATTTATTTATTTATTTATTTATTTATTTATATATATATTTTATTTATTTATTTTTTCCTAAACTTACTGTTGTTTTTTTAAGGTTCTAGTTATAGTTTTCCATTATTGTACTTCTAGGGTTACCTTGGTCATTACAGTGAGTAAACTTATTTCAACATTTTTCCTCAGTTGTACCTGACACTGATGGTCCTTTTTTGACACAGGAAGTGCAAGATACCATGCATCATCACATGAACCTTGATTATGAAGTGAGACTGCTTCAAGCAAAGGTTAGTGAATTAAATATATCATAGCAAAGACAATGAATCATATCATTTTTTGTGCAGTATTTGGCCTTTCAAGCTTCTAAATCTTCTCCACTAATTACCTTGTAGCATCTGAGGCTTATTCATTAAATCATGTTCACTACTGAATAAAGCACTTGTACTTCCACCATACTTCCTGCATAAAATATTTTCTTGCAATTACAGTTGAAGTGCCTTCGATGCACTCTCAAGCAGCTACGAGTCAAGAAGGCAGAGGATCAACTGGGTAACATTTTGAATATGTGTTCTGATTATGTTGATGGCCCCAATTGCTTTTAAACATCAGTTATGCATGTACCTACTTCAAGCATGTTAAAGAGAGGCGATGGACTTCTGATAAAAAAGAAAAATAAATAAATAAATAAGAATTATAATAAAATAAATAAATTATATATATATATATATATATATATATATATATATATATATATATATATATATATATATATATATATATATATATATATATATATATATATATATATATATATATATATATATATATATATATATATATATATATATATATATATATATATATATATATATATATATATATATATATATATATATAATAATAAAAATATATATATATATATATATATATATATATATATATATATATATATATATATATATATATATATATATATATATATATATATATATATATATATATATATATATATATATATATATATATATATATATATATATATATATATATAATAAAAAAAAAAAAATATATATATATATATATATATATATATATATATATATATATATATATATATATATATATATATATATATATATATATATATATATATATATATATATATATATATATATATATATATATATATATATATATATATATGTGTGTATATATATATATATATATATATATATATATATATATATATATATATATATATATATATATATATATATATATATATACTCGTATATATATATATATATATATATATATATATATATATATATATATATATATATATATATATATATATATATATATATATATATATATATATATATATATATATATATATAATAATAATAATAATAATAATAAAATAATATATATATATATATATATATATATATATATATATATATATATATATATATATATATATATATATATATATATATATATATATATATATATATATATATATATATATATATATATATATATATATATATATATATATATATATATATATATATATATATATATATATATATATAATATCGTTTGCATTTTAAAACTCTATCTCAGCATACAGCCTTGTATGAAAAATGTTTTCTCTGCCTTCTCTTACATCCTTATAGAGGTGGCTATCTAATTTAGAAACTAACTCATGATATAATTAAAGTATTTTCGCTCTACAGCAATGCAAGTTGACACCAATGGATAATAATAATAATAAAAAAAAAATAAATAAATAATAAAAAAAAAGGCTGCAGTTGTTTGCTTTGATGAAATGTCTTTGAGTGCACATTTGCACTATGAAAAACATGAAGATCAAGTAGTTGGTTTTCAAGACTTGTGACCCGATATTGGTAGAACAACTGCAAATGCAAATGAAGTACTAATAGTAATGGTAAGATGTTTATTAATAAATGTGAACATCCCATTGGATACTTTATGTCTGGTAATGCCATGTCAGAGGATACTTTGAAGGTGAACATAGTCAAGGTTGTGGAGAAACTTTTGAATACTGGATTTGATGTGCGAGCTATTGTAGCTGATCAAGGCTCAAAGAGCCGTAGGGGTTTACATCTCTTGGTGTCACAGAGGATAAATCTTACTTTTCAATAGGACAGCATCGTGTGTGGTGTTTATATGATCCTCCACATTTAATATTGAATGTTATAAACTCGAAAAAAAAAAAAAAAACACAGCGCACTTTTTTGAGGATAAAAAGCAGGCGCACTGGGATCACATTGAGCATTTTCATCAGCATGATATTATATTATCCATATTTGTTTTTTTCCCAAATCTAACAAATTCCCGTATTTTCATACTGAATATTTTATGTTCCACTTGTTCGACAGATCTTTTGTACAAATCTATTTTCTTTGTGATTCAAGGCAGGTATTTACACACACAAAAGACGTAAGAACTTCTAACAGAGGCTTTGGTGGTCTCACAATGCCTTCGAATATACTGGTGCATTCCGTTCATAGTGTGTACAACTTCATAACTGTTACCATAACTGTCTGACTTGACAAATCCTATTGGAGAAAATCTGAAATTAACCATGTGTGTTTTCAGTAAACTATCCCATCTTTCATATTGCCGGTATTGTTTGCAATAAAATTTACAAATATAATGTAGAATGGTAATATAATGGAAATTTAATGCAATGAATGGGAAGTTTCAAACAAACTAGTTTAACAGATATATGTACCAGTTGCGTTGGTGGTGCATGCATAATCACAATATATGAATTAGACATGTTTAAACTAGTTTAACAGATATAAGAACATAAGAACATAAGAAAATAGGGGAAGCTGGAAGAAGCCATCAGGCCTACGCGTGGCAGTCTCTGTATGAAACATACCTATCTATTTCCGCCTATCGTTCCCATCAATAAATCTGTCTAATCTTCTTTGAAAGCTCCCTAATGACTCAGCACTAACAACTTGATTACTGTGTCCGTTTCATTCATTTGCCAATATATTTGGAAACCAATTCCTCCCTATGTCTTTCTTAAACCTAAATTTTTCATGCTTGAACCTTTTATTTTTAGTTCTATCCTGATAACTGATGCTGCGAATTTTGCTTACGGCTCCCTTCGTTATAACCCCTATACCAATTAAAGACTTCTATCAGGTCCCCTCTTAACCTAAGTCTCTCTAAAGAATGTAAATTTAATATCTTCAGTCTCGTTTCTTTAGGAGTACCCCTCATCCCCTGTATAATTTTAGTCATTTTCCTTTGTGCTGATTGTAATAGACCTATATCCCTCCAGTAATGCGGAGACTGGAACTGCACAGCGTAGTCTAGATAAGGTCTGACCAGCGCCAGATATAATTTAAATATTACCATGGGACTTCAACTTTCAGCCCTACTGAATATTAATCTTAATATCCAATTTGCCTTGTTTCTGTCCTATATGCATTGTTTTTTTAGAGATAAGAGCTATTACTTCTAATTTTTTTTTTTTTTTTTCCGTTTCCTGAATGTACCAGAACTTCGTTGTGTGTTAGTATGTGTGTGTGTGTGTATGTGTGTGTGTGTGTGTGTGTGTGTGTGTGTGTGTGTGTGTGTGTGTGTGTGTGTGTGTGTGGGTTTCTTCTATCCACGCTAAGTACTTTGTAATTGTTAATGTTAAACTGTATTTGCCAACAATGGCCCCAAAACTGATTCCTGTGGCACCCCACTAAATACTTGACCCCACTCGAATTTAGAGCCGTTTAACTACGAACGTATCCAGCCTAACACCTTACCATCTATTCGTGTGTCGTAACCTTTCTCAGGCGCCTCTGATTAGGACGAATAATATTGTACTGCTATGCTAACATTAACATCTGTGGCTGTGCTATAAAATTTGGCACAACAATTTAGAGTTGGCGCCTTGAAATTTATTTATTTGAGATAGGCCGGTAGAGAAAGATTAGATGCGATGATGGTACCTACATATTTACTTACTCAAGGAAATTCCATTAAGTATTACACAAACATGAACTAAAAGTATAAACTTCTGCTTTTTACAATCAAATCACGTACAGAGAGGCAAGTGAGTATGATAACTCAATAACAATTAGCTCTCAAATGGTGCGATTTATGGCAAATATGCGAGCGAGAGTAAGGTTTTACCAATGGCCGCTGGAGGTTCCACCGTCGCGGCAAGAGCAAAAATTTAACATCGAGTGGACTGTCTTCCTAGCACACAGAGTCCTTAGTATAAGACATCAAAAGTGACAGACACAGGCTCGTTCATTGAGTAGTAAATCATAGTAGCCACGCAATAAATCAATCTTGGTGATGTATTTAGCTTCTCCAAGTTGGTCGATGAGATGATTTATTCTTGGTAAGGGGCGAGAGTCGGTGCACATCCGATATGATCCATCTGGCTTGTCCACAAGAAGGCAAGGCGAAGCCCACTCGCTCTTGCTCTTAGTCTTCTCTGCCAGACCATGGTCCATCAGTAGCTACACCTTCCTCAGAGAGTCCTACTTCCATGAACTAACACGGTAGGGATGTACCGTCATGGTACTGCTGTTACGGGCATGTAATAGGGATAGTATGTCCTCCTCCCATCCTGCCTCCTACAGGATGGAATGTAAGAGTGAAGGAGTTACAGCTTGTAGTGTTAGACGTTTATTCGATGTATACATTAATAATACAGTGTGTGCTCCCTCCAGAGTCTTGTCCTGCACTCCCTCTCGATTGAAAAGTCGTGTTTCCAAAGCTTCGTCTTTATGATACCGCCACGGTGTGGTCGAGGCGGTATTCGAAGCCGATGGTTAATTGGAGGGATTAGTGGTTGGCAAGGCGGATGCGAGGGCCGTAATAGGAGAAACAGAATAATATTACCAAAAACGTACATTTTAAGTGTTTTTCACAGTTTTCCGTACCAAAACGCCAAAAATGCACGCATAGCAACCTATATGAGGAAAGGAAATGAGATTTCGAGAAACGTGTCTTTTGACTGTTTATGAGCATGCTAGGCACCAATAAAAAAAAAAAAAAAAAAAAAAAAAAAAAACATGGAAAGCATCTTATATGGGAAAACAAAACTACACTACCATCGAAATTTCATTTCCTTTCCTCATATAGGTTGCTATGCGTGCATTTTTGGCGTTTTGGTACGGAAAACTGTGAAAAACACTTAAAATGTACGTTTTTGGTAATATTATTCTGTTTCTCCTATTACGGCCCTCGCATCCGCCTTGCCAACCACTAATCCCTTCGTGGGGGTTAACAGCGGCAAGCAGTAAATGGAACGGGAACATAGACGGAAGGATTAGTATAAACATATGTGATAATCCAAGGGAAGAAAGGGAAAGAGATGTATGCGCATTTGTTTTCCAGGTGTATCCCCGAGGGACATACATATGGTGGGATAGGGTGAGGGGCGAGTCGTCACCTGACAGAAGTGACCTCAGCCGTCCTAAAATTCTATAATGAAAAGGACTAACTTGTATGTAGCAAACATTGTTTGTGTAGTGTGTATATATAAAAAAAAAAAGATGCAATAGCGTGAACGAATAGAACATGTGAAAGATGAATATATATATATATATATATATATATATATATATATATATATATATATATATATATATATATATATATATATATATATATATATATATATATACGAGGTGTGTCATTAAAGTTCCAGGACTGGTGTCCTAAAAGATGAATTTCAAACCCAAGCCACAAACCACCATATTTCCCCTTCAAAGTAATCCTTCTGGAGTATACAACTGCGCTCCCAACCCTCTACAGTCACTAATCTTTTTCTTACGTGCTTTTAAAATCATGTCCTCTGTTGCAGGTCGTTTAACAATGAGCGCTGAACAGCGAACAAACTTGAAGTTTTTGGTGCAGTTGGGGAAAACGCCGTCAGAAGCACTGGGTATGCTGCAAAAAGTGTACGGGGATGAGACAATGTCACGCTCACGTGTTTTTGAGTGGTGCAAGAGGTTCAAAGAGGGCCGGGAGGACGTGGAAGATGACCCCAGGAGTGGAAGACCCTCAACGAGCAGGAATGAGGCCAATGTTGAGCGTGTCAAGCAGATGGTGCGTGACGATCGTCGGTTGACTGTTCGAAAGATCGCAGATGAGCTTGGCATGAACCACAACAGCGTGTGGAAGATTATCACTGAAGATCTGGGCATGCGGAAAGTCTGTGCGAAGATGGTGCCGAGACTCCTGAACGATGACCAGAAGGGACGACGCATGCAGGTGTGTCAGGACATCCTCGAGCGTCTGGAAACTGAACCAGACTTGCTCAGGAGAGTCATCACCGGCGATGAGTCCTGGGTATTTGAGTACGACCCGGAGACCAAACGCCAGAGCCTTCAATGGAAGAGTCCGGCGTCGCCACGGCCGAAGAAAGCAAGGCAGTCCAGGTCCAGCTTCAAGGTCATGTTGATCGCTTTCTTCGATGTGAGGGGCATCGTCCACTGCGAGTTCTTGCCACAGGGCCAGACAGTCAACCAACATGTGTACAAAGAAGTACTGCGGCGTCTGCTTCGTGCAGTGCGCGAGAAGAGGCGGGAGTTGTGGCAGGGCAACTCGTGGCTGCTTCACCACGACAATGCGCCTGCTCACAATGCCCTGAGCATCAGAGAGTTCTTGGCCAAGAAGAACATCGCCGTGCTGGAGCAACCGCCCTACTCACCTGACCTCGCTCCGTGCGACTTCTTCCTCTTCCCCAAGCTCAAGGAGGTCATGAAGGGGACCCGTTTTGATGATGCGGACGACATCAAAAAGGCCGTGACGACGGAGCTGAGGAGCATCCCGCAAGAATCCTTCCAGCAGTGCATGCAAGCCTGGCAGAGAAGGATGGACAAGTGCATGCGGTGCCAGGGGGATTACTTCGAAGGAGATAACCTATAGTTTGTAGCCTGGATGTGAAATAAAACTTGTGTGGCACCAGTCCTGGAACATTAATGACACACCTCGTATATATATATATATATATATATATATATATATATATATATATATATATATATATATATAGCGAGAGAGAGAGAGAGAGAGAGAGAGAGAGAGAGAGAGAGAGAGAGAGAGAGAGAGAGAGAGAGAGAGAGAGAGAGAGAGAGAGAGAGAGAGAGGAGGCGGCATACGTTGGGCACATAACGTGAGAGTGGCTATTGAGAGGAGAATGGAATCGAAATCGGGCTAATGGACTATATCAAGGGAAAAATTAGCTTTGAAGGCAGAAAGGATTTAAAGGATTTAAAGGAGAAAGGACTTAAAGGGAACCGTCGAAAGTCAAAGATGACAGCTTGTAGTGTGAACTGAGAAAAGACGCGGAGTCGTAACGTAAATAAACGATCAAAGTAAATGCCCTTCAGGTAATGAAAAGCAGAACCACGCCATGAAAGTGAGATGGGCGTGGGCGAAACGCAGCGTCGTAACGTAACGAAGACAATCGCTGAAAGTATATTTACTAATGTACTAACGTAGCGGAAAGAGGCGCAGTCGGGTGAGGTTAGGTACCAAAGAATTGTCGCCCAATCTCTTAAATAAATCGAGTAGTACAAAAGAATATGCATTAATTTATCTGGTGAACGAGACAGCCAATGCTAGTACCTGTTGGGACAGAAAGAAACCTAGGGTGCGCCAACGGAGTGAAGTAGGGAAAAGAAATGCAAGGAACGCCGATTTTCAGTGAAAACACAAATGATACACAAATATGGAACACATGTCCAAGTATGCAAAATATGTAGACATCGAAAGAGACAAAGAGAAAAGTGTAAAATGTGTTGTGAGTTAATGTGTGTGCCTGCGTATATTTTCCGCCAATGAGGTGAGTACGAGGGGGGAATGCTGCCGTCAAGAAGGATGAAGGACAGCGTCGGCGAAATGGCATCCAGGGGCGGCAGTTGAGGCTAGACGAGAGCGGCGACGATGAGAGTAGACGAGGGGTAGCGAGAGTGTGCTGCGGTGAACTATGGCGGCGAGTAGACGGTGGTCGAGGAGCGGCGAGCAGACGGTGGGCGAGGAGCTGCGAGTAGACGGCTGGCGAGGGGCGGCGATGAGCAGACTTGAGCCGGCAGTATGCGTGACAAAAAGGGCGCCCGAGAAGTAGAGCCGCGAGGATGTGGAGGAAGACGCTCCAAGGTACAGCCACATCTCAGGGGGAGGCAAGGGCAACGCTGAGAAGCGCAGAGGGCGTCGCAGGGCAGCAGTGACGCCTCTGAAGATGCAGGGTGGGTCGCGGGATGTAGGGACCTCTCGGGAAGGCACAGGAACAGCAACGTGGAGTATATATATAGCATCAAGAGCATCGTAAGGCAGGAGTGACACTAAGAGATGCGGGGAGTGTCACGGGGAGTAGTGACACCTCGGGACGGTGCAGGAACGGCAATGTGGGACAGATATAGCATCAGGAGAGTCGCAGGGCAGGAATAACGCTTCAGGAGATGCGAGGAGCGACGAAGAAAATAGTGCTGCCTCGGGAAGGCGCAAGAGCGGGTGACGTGGAATAATTTTTTTTTTTTTTTTTAAGTAGGAGGGACACTGGCCAAGGGCAAAAAAGAAAAAAAAAAGAATTAGATGCCAGTCCCAGAAAAGGATCCAAAGCAGTAGTCAAAAGTTGAACGATAAGTATCTTGAAACCTCCGCCTTGAAGGAATTAAAGTTATAGGAAGGTGAAAATACAGAAGCAGGCAGGGAGTTCTAGAGTTTACCAGAGAAAGGGACGAATGATTGAGAATACTGGTTAACTCTGGCATTAAAGAGTTGGACACAATACGGGTGAGAGAAAGAAGGAAGTCTTGTGCAGCAAGGCCGCGGTAGGAGGGGAGACATGCAGTTAGCAAGATCAGAAGAGCAGTTAGCATGAAAATAGCGATAGAAGACAGCTAGAGATACAACACTGCGGCGATGAGAGAGAGGCTGAAGACAGTCAGTCAAAGGAGAGAAGTTGATGAGACGAAAAGCTTTTGATTCTATCCTCTTTAGAAGAGCAGTATGAGTGGAACCGCCCCCCCAGACATGTGAAACATACTCCATACATGGACGTATAAGGTCCTTGTACAGAGTTAGCAGCTGGGGGGAAGAGAAAACTGGCGGAGACGCCTGAGAACGACTTCATAGAAGCTAGAGATGAGATGTGAAGTTTCCATTTCAAATTATAAGTAAAGGACAGACCGAGGATGTTCAGTGTAGAAGAGGGGGACAGTTGAGTGTCATTGAAAAAGAGGGGATAGTTGTCTGGAAGGTTGTGTCGAGTTGATACAGGAAGGAATTGAGTTTTTGAGGCACTGAACAATACCAGGTTTGCTCTGCCCAATCAGAAATTTTAGAAAGATCAGAAGTCAGGCGTGAAATTTACTTCCTGAAGGGTTGGACGTCTATGAAAAGACGTGGAAAATTGCAGGGTGGTAGCACCAGCGTAGAAGTGGATAGGGCAAGAAGTTTGGGGTTAGAAGGTCATTGATGAATAATAAGAAGAGAATGGGTGACAGGAGAGAACCCTGAGGAACACCTCTGTAAATACATTTAGGATAAGAACAGTGACCGTCTACCACAGCAGCAATAGAATTGTCAGAAAGGAATTTTGAGAGGAAGTTACAAAGAGAAGGTTAGAAGCCGTAGGAGGGTAGTCTGGAAATCAAAGCTTTGTGCCAAACTCTATCAAAAGCTTTTGATATATCTAAGGCAACAGCAAAAGTTTCACCAAAATCTCTAAAAGACCAAGACTCAGTAAGGAAAGCCAGAAGATCACCAGTAGAGCGGCCTTGATGGAACCCATACTGGCAATCAGATAGAAGATTGTGAAGTGATAGATATTTAAGAATCTTTCTGTTGAGGATAGATTCAAAAACTTTAGATAGTCAGGAAATTGAAGCAATAGACGGAAGTTTGAAGGATTAGAACGGTCACCCTTTTTAGGAACAGGCTGAATGTAGACAAACTTCCAGCAAGAAGGAAAGGTAGATGTTGTCAGACAGAGCTGAAGGAGTTTGACTAGGCAAGGTGCAAGCACGGAGGCACATTTTCGGAGATCAATAGGAGGGACTGCATCAGGTCCATAAGCCTTCCGAGAGTTTAGCCCAGCGAGGGCATGGAAAACATCATTGCAAAGAATTATAATAGGTAGCATGAAGTAGTCAGAGGGTGTAAGAGAGGGAGGAACAAGCCCAGAATTGTCCAAGGTAGAGTTTTTAGCAAAGGTTTGAGCGAAGAGTTCAGCTTTAGAAATATATGTGATAGCAGTGGTGCTATCTGGTTGAAATAAAGGAGGGAAAGAAGCAAAGTTATTGGAGATATTTTTGGCTAGATGCCAAAAGTCACGAGGGGAGTTAGATCTTGAAAGATTTTGACAATTTCTGTTAATGAAGGAGTTTTTGGCTACTTGGAGAACAGACTTGTCATATGCCATCAGGAGCGTCGCAGGAGAGTCGGGACGCCTCAGGAACGGCAGGAGAGCGCCGCCGTAGTGAGGCGGGAACGAGACACGCCGTGGGAGGAGAGCGATGTCAAAGGCTCCGCGGGAGAACAGGTGCGATGGGAAGCGACGGTGAGTAGGAGTGACGCGAGGTAGCGTGAGCAGAAACCAGGACGAAGGAGGCGCCGCAGGAGTAAGAATAGATTCGAAGCCTTGCTGCTTCAGGAGATGTGTAGGATTGAAACACCAACTTCTTCAGGAGGCATGTAGGGTTGAAACATCAGCTGCCACCACATGTACCGCCGTGGTGGGGTACAGCTGTTACAGATATGTACCAGGAGAAGTTACCGCTTGCAGTGTTAGACATTTATTCGTTGTATAGAGGAATAATACAGTGTATGCTCCCTCCAGAGGGAGTGCCCCTCTTGACTGAGAGGTCAGTCGCTATTTATCGTAGGTCCACGTGAGGATAAACAGCGGTACACATCAAAGGCAAGGAAAACATAGACAGAATGATTAACATAAGCCTATGTCCTACATCCAAAGGAAGAAAGGGAAAGAGATGTATGCACAGTTGTTTTCCAGGTGTATCCCCATGGATCAGATCCACGTGGTGCGGTGAGGTGAGGTGCGAGCTGACACCTGACAGAAGTAAAAAGTGTCACATTCCTCTGAGTACGAAGTATTATTATTATTATTATTATTATTATCATTAGTAGTAGTAGTAGTAGTAGTAGTAGTAGTAGTAGTAGTAGTAGTAGTAGTAGTAGTTATACCGGTAATATTATATCGGTAGAGGCCGAGCACCTTCAACCAATTCCACATCATGCTCAGCCAAAGAACACTGCTGAGACATATCGCTATAAGAATGTGCAAACTTTCTCAGTAGTCATTCAAATTAATTCCTCTGAGCAGGTGGCAGGTGCTGGTATTTCAGATACTGATTATACAAGAAGTCAGAATCTTGCAATTTGTAAGGTAAACATTAAAAGAGCATCGCCAGGAGATCGAACAAAATATGGCTTTATCAAATTCACATGTATCATTCTCTCTGCCTTCCTATCAAAAGTTTCAATGATAAAGTTTACGCCACTTACAAAGTTTTCTTAAGCACTGGCAAAAAAAAAAAAAAAAAAACAAGATCACCTGGCTTATCCTCCGTTATGACAAATTTACTTTCAAAATTATATAAGAACATAAGAACATAAGAAATAAGGGAAGCTGGAAGAAGCCATCAGGCTTAAACATGGGAGTCCCTGTATGAAATATACCTACTTATTTCCACCTATTATCCCCATCCATAAATAAATTTATCTAATCTTTTCTTAAAGCTCCCTAATGTCTTAGCAGTAACAACTTTATTACGCCGCTCCATTCATCTACCACTCTATTTCATAACCAATATCTTCCTATCTCTTTTTCAAACCTAAATTTTTCAAGCTTGAATCCGTTATTTCTTGTTCTATCCTGGTTACTGATCCTAAGAATTTTGCTTACATCCCACTTGTTTTAACCCTTATACTACTTAACCCTCTTAACCTACATCTCCCTAAAAAATGTAGATTTAACAGCTTCAATCTCGCCTCGTAAGGAATACTTCTCATCCCCTGTATCCTTTTAATCATTCTTCTTTGTACTGATTCTAATAGGTCTGACCAGCGCCAGATATAACTTTAATATTACTTTAGGCCTTCTACTTTTAACACTCCTAAAAGTTAATCCTAATACCCTATTTACCCTGTTTCTGGCTTCTATGCATTGCTTTCTTAGACGGAGTTCAGAGCTAACTATAACTCCTAATTATTTTTTCGTACCCTGAAGCTACCAGAGTTTCGTTGTTTATTGTGTACCTACTATGTAGGTTTTCTCTACCTACTTTAAGTACTTTGTATTTGTTGATATTAAATAGCATTTGCCAACTGCCTGTCCATTCGTTCATCTTATCTAATTCTGCCTGCAAGGCGATGCCATCCGATTTTGACCTAATTAATCTACCTATCTTCGTGTCATTCGCAGATTTACTAACACCACTACTAATTCCACTATCCAAGTCACTGATATATATATTACAAACAACATTTCCTCTAATCCTGATCCCTGTGGCACTCCATTAATAATTACATGAGCCCATTCGGATTTAAATCCGTTTATTACAACTCTGTCGTCTGTCGCTTAGCCATGACCTTATCCAGCCTAACACCTTCCCATCCATCCTGTGTGTCCTAACCTTTCTCAGGAGCCTCTGATGAGGTAGCTTGCTCAACGCTGAACTAAAGTCCAGATATAGGATGTCATAACTATCACCATTATTTGCTGCCCCGTACACTTTACTGTAAAAACTTAACAAGTTCGTCAAGCAATACTTCCCCTTCGTGAAAACATACTGTAACTGATTTATCAAGTTATGTTTGTTTAAATGCTCCCAATGTTCTTCGCTATTATTGACTCCATTATTCTACCTACAACATAAGTTATGCTGACAGGTCTATAATCAGACGTTAAAGTTTTATCTCCTTTCGTTTATTTATAAATCTTTTTTTTTATTTATTTATTTTATTTTATTTTATTTTTTTGCAAATCTTTAAAATTTTCCATTGCAAGATGTAAAGCTCACTTTAATATTTGTTTAAATTGATGAACATAGGTAAAAAGATTTTGCAGATGATGCATCCAACCGAGACTTTTTGAGATTTCAGAGGGCCTCTAACCTCATGACCGTACAACAAGTAGTGGAATGGTAATGACGTACTCCTGACTTATCCATGGTTTGCTTGAGGAGATTAGATGTAAAGTTGCTGCCTAATTCAGGTTGGACAAAACGAGGAATTTCATATTGAATGATAAAAAAAAAAAAAGTTATTAGGGATTCTAATCATATTCTGGGAACTAAATTTCTTTACTGGAAAGACCTCATGATACCTAGTTGTTATACACATAACTGTTAAAAAATATTCATATCCTTTGCGGGTCTTTGGTGAAGCCCCAACATAGTCGATGAGCACTTAAGTGAATGGTTCATTTTGTTATGTTTTCATGTTTACTGCGAGACAGTCTTGTACAAGTGCGTGCCGGGCCAGGGGTACAGAGGTATGAGCGATGAGGAGTGCTATGAGTGTCTGTCCTTCCGTCCCATCTAACTCCCTGTCGTCAGCTTGGGTTGGCGTTCGGGACTAATTTGAACGGTCCTATGAAGCATTAGCATGGATTCAGTTGCCCAAATATGCATATCACACATTTTGCATTGGAGTATAACTTAATGAGAAAGGTTTTACAGGATAGTTTGGCTTTTCAGCCATTTGGAAATCATGGCATGTTTGGTAATAGTAGGCAAAAGAATGCTTCATCTTAGGCCAGAAAAAAAAAAAAAAAACAGTTGGATATTATGTTATGAGTTTGTTAACACCTAAAGGTTCACTGCTGAGTCCATGAGGTACTGAAATTATGAACGATCTAAACATTTTAAATATAACTATTCGGAGGCATTCTTGTCAGGCTGTCTGTATTTATGCATGAGAATATCGTTGTTTGCATTGGAACAAATAAGAAAATGTGTTATTTCATGGCTTCTTACAGCCGTATGAAAGAGTGATGCCAACTCAGAGCCCTCTTTAATAGTGTCTACCTCAGTGGGTACATTACTTAAATTACCTGAAGAAACCACATCTCCGGTAAGGTTGGCATTGGGATCATTGTCAGTAAATAGGTGTGGTAGATCAACATCCATATGAGTATTGTCTTCAATACTTATATTCTGTTGATCTGCCATACTTCCGGCCATTAAACAAGAAGGGAATAAATGAGGGTAATCCCTTTCAAGTTACTGATTCAAGGGCATGAAATGACAATAATATCTGATACAACCCTATCTCCTGCAACACCGTTGCCTAATAGAAAGTTTAAACCTCAAACAGGTCGCGAGTCTCGGACACCTGCAATGAACCAACCACTAGCTAAGTCTATATTTAAGTAAAATTTAGACACAGAACAGCATTACACCCACTAACACTGGTCCAAATAATAGTCCTCTAAACTAGACACCGCATCTTTTAATATGAGGCTCAAAATCCATCTGTAAGTAATTTAATAAGATATTTAGTAGCAGAATTAGTACAAGAAATTATTCCTGTACAGTAACGACACTTGTCAACTGAACAACTAACAACGTTATGTTTACTACCTCCTACAACACTGTCTCGGGAATCGAAATAGTGATTATTAGAAATAGTTGGCTTATCGGTAGGCAAATTATGATTAAAAATAAACGTAACAGGAATTTGTTCTGGGCGTTTTCTTTATTTCTAAGTTTTCAATGATCCTTAATGTGATGACCAATGTCTTTACGGTAGGCACAAGTCATGGCTGAATTGGATGAGTTTAGACTTTTAACCGGTTCAGTATTACCAAATACAGTACTCCCAAAAGTCCTAACAACTGAATGGGAGACACCAGAACTATTCCTACTACCTGTTATCTGAAAACCACCTCTCTCTCGGGGACTGTTGATTAGGTTTCCACTGCTAGACCAGTCAGTACCCTTTAGCTTCTGCCTGAAATACAAAGCCATGAGTCAACCTGTAATTTGCTGCTATTATCACTGCCTTTTTATCTCCTGCATGCACAATTTTAATGTGAAGGGAACTCTCCGGATAATTTCTTGAAGCAGAACCAACTGACAAAGTTGATCAAAGGTAGTGACTTTACTAGACCTCAGGCAACCATTAAATGGCCTTTCTCTTTCTTTAAGGAAAAAATAATATAATTGTTTTTCGTCTTTCTTCAGGTTACAACACTTCTATCTGTAAGCTTCAAGAATATGATAATATTCTTCTAAAATAGTCTTTTAAGATAATCATAAGTTGTTAATAGTAAGACTTGACTAAATCACTTATGCTTCACATACAAAATTGAATGGACAAAGAAAGTCCATTAACCTGTATGTCTGAGGTATCATAAATTTTTAGATTATTAAGGAAACCTCAAAATATGATATTACATTAATATATATATATATATATATATATATATATATATATATATATATATATATATATATATATATATATATATATATATATATATATATATATATATATATATATATATATATATATATATATATATATATATATATATATTGTTACGACCACAGTTTTCGCTACTCTCACGGCTGCCACTGACTTGATCTTCCCTAGAATATCACCTATGTAATCTAGAGCCCAACTATGGGTTTACTGGACTACTGCATCCTTAAATAGATGGTCGCAACATGACCGCCACGACTTTGTGTGAGCCTCCCAAACCAACAGCTGAGTAGCTTACTGCAGGCTAAAAGTCATTTTCACAGGGTCCTTCTGGTGTCCTGTGGTAAGTTTAACAAATAAGGTCGCTAACTTATTTCACCTCCCACAGATAAGAGAAAATTGCAACTGCTAAATAGCTCTAATCAGCTGAGAAAGAATCGCAAGCCACATTCCAGGAAGTACAGCTATAACAAGGGACAACGTTTGAGGATTGTAATATTCTGTGAGCTTTTGCCCTCAGAAATAAAACAAAATCCGCCATCGGTCATAGAATATCACATCTACCTGTTGAACAGTACTGTCTGCAATCTCCCAAGAAATGGCAGGGCCCAAGAAGAAAGTAGATGTCACTGAACAGCAGAAAAAAAAATAATAAAATATATATATATATATATATATATATATATATATATATATATATATATATATATATATATATATATATATATATATATATATATATATATATATATATATATATATATATATATATATATATATATATATATATATATATATATATATATATATAATTCTCTAAGTCCAAAGCTCTTAACAGAACTCTGAATCCCAGTCGCATTTACAGCACAACGACGATCACACTAAACAGGAGAAGGACACGGACAGCTCACAATTACCACAAGGTTTTCCTGGCGCGTTCAGACTCAATCACAAACCTTATGACTACTGGTGTTACCTACTTAACTTGGCAGGGGCGCTGCTGCCGCTAACTCATATATGGTATTAACTAATATACGCCTGCCAAACAGATAAATATAGCTAGCCATATATCATGCCAGTATTATCATCTTTCTTAACTACATGCTGTCTGAAAGGCTAGACAAAACTGAATCGTGGGAACGGAACTTGGGGCACTATCTCGGGCAATGACTTAAGCAGGGGAAGGAGAGGGAGAAAGGGTAACATTCACCGCCTGTCGACTCACTTGGCACAACAAAGACGGTCATATTCCAAAAATAACTGTGAGCAAACTACTAGGCCTGGATGGATCCTGATCAATTTGCAGGCAAGATGAACTCTTCAACTATGTCAAATGTGCGATTCAACACAAAGGAATAACAGGAAGTAAAGAAATTTGAAATGGAAAGTGACTACGTGCTCAGAATCTTACACTAAACTCATGAGGAGCAACCTAGAATTCATCGCACCTCTGGCACCTGCTTGACTTGTCTCGCTCTCCCTCTCCCTTTCTTTCTCTCTCGGTCCTTCATCATCTTTTTTTCTCCAATTATTCTCTTCTTGCGCTGCTTATAACAATATATATATATATATATATATATATATATATATATATATATATATATATATATATATATATATATATATATATATATATATATATATATATATATATATATATATATATATATATATATATATATATATATATATATATATATATATATATATATATATATAAAGGGCCACTGGCCAAAAGCAACAAAAAAATTGTATTAAAAAAGACCCACATAATACCAGATGGCAGTCAATATGATATGCGTTAAAGAGAGAGAGAGAGAGAGAGAGAGAGAGAGAGAGAGAGAGAGAGAGAGAGAGAGAGAGAGAGAGAGAGAGAGAGAGAGAGAGAGAGAGAGAGAGAGGTGTTTTGAAATATTTCTTTTAAAATAATTCATGTCATAAGGAGGAAATACAGAAGCAGTCAGGGAATTCCAGAGATTACCAGGGAAAGGGATGACTGAATGAGAATACTGTTTAAGTTTTCCAGTAAAGAGGTGGACAAAATAGGGATGACAGAAAGAAGAAAGAGTAGCTAGGCCGGGGATGGAGGGGAGCCATGTAGTTAGCAAGATCAGAAGAGTAGTTAGAGTGTAAACAACGATAGAACACAATGAGAGATACAACATTGCAGCGATGAAAAAGAGGGGGAAGACACTCATTTACTGAAAACTTGATAAAACTCAAAGCTTTTGATTCCTTGTTTTCTAAAAGGAATGTATGAGTAGAACCACATTCGCCCCCCCCAAAAAAAAAAATAAAAATACATGTGAAACATACTCCATACATGGAAGGATAAGGCCCCTGTACATAATTAGCAGCTGGAGGTGGGGGGGAGGGTTGAGAGAAAAAAAAAAAAAACTGTTGGAGATGAGTAGCAACGCCTGTTTTAACAAGAGATGAGATGTGAAATTTCCAATTAGATTACAGGTAATGAACAGACTGAGGATGTTCAGTGTAGAAAAGGACAGACACAAGCTAAAGGGCACACCAGACGAAAGCACGGACCAGATCATCAATTGCTTCTATACCCTTCTTATAAGGTGAGTTCTTTTTTTTTTTTTATGTAGGAAGGACATTGGCCAAAGGCAACAAAAATCCAATAAAAAAATGCCCACTGAAATGCTAGTCCCGTAAAAGGGTCAAACCAGTAGTCAAAAACTAATAAATAAGTGTCTTGAAACCTCCCTCTTGAAGGAATTCAAGTCAGAGGAAGATGGAAATACAGAGGCAGGCAAGGAGTTCCAGAGTTTTCAAGAGAAAGGGATGAATGATTGAGAACACTGGTTAACTCTTGCGTTAGAGAGGTGGACAGAATAGGGGTGAGAGAAAGAAGAAAGTCTTGTGAAGCGAGGCCGCGGGAGGAGGGGAGGTATGCAGTTAGAAAGATCAGAAGAGCAGTTAGCATGAAAATAGCGGTAGAAGACAACTAGAGATGCAACATTGCGGCGGTGAGAGAGAGGCTGAAGACAGTCAGTTAGAGGAAAGCAGTTGATGAGACGAAAAGCTTTTGATTCCACAATGTCTAGAAGAGCAGTATGAGTGGAACCCCCTCCACCCCAGATATGTGAAGCATACTCCATACATGGACGCATAACGCCCTTGTACAGAGTTAGCACCTGGGGGGTGAGAAAAACTGGCGGAGATGTCTCAGAATGGCTAACTTCATAGAAGCTGTTTTAGCTAGAGATGAGATGTGAAGTTTCCAGTTCAGATTATAAGTAAAGGACAGACTGAAGATGTTCAGTGTAGAAGAACAGGAGAGTTGAGTGTCATTGAAGAAGAGGGAATAGTTGTCTGGAAGGTTGTGTCGACTTGATAGATGGAGGAATTGAGTTTTTGAGGCAGTGAACAAGTTTGCTTTGCCAAATCAGAAATTTTAGAAAGATCAGAAGTCAAGCGTTCTGTGGCTTCCCTACGTGAAATGTTTACCTCCTGAAGTGTTAGACGTCTATGAAAAGATGTCAAAAAGTGCAAGGTGGTATCATTAGCGTAGGAGTGGATAGGACAAGAAGTTTGGATTAGAAGATCATTAATGAATAATAAAAAGAGAGTGGGTGACAGGACAGAACCCTGAGTAACACCACTGTTAATAGATTTAGGAGAAGAACAGTGACTGTCTACCACAGAAGCAATAACAGTCAGAAGGGAAACTTGAGATGAAGTTACAGAGAGAAGGATAGAAGCCGTAGGAGGGTAGTTTGGAAATCAAAGCTTTGTGCCAGACTCTATCAAAAGCTTTTGATATGTCCAAGGCAACAGCAAAAGTTTCACCAAAATCTCTAAAAGAAGATGACCACATCTCAGTAAGGAAGCCAGACTATCACCAGTAGAGCGGCATTGACGGAACCCGTACTGGCGATCAGATAGAAGGTTGTGAAGTGATAAATGTTTAAGAATCTTCCTGTTAAGGATAGATTAAAAACTTTAAATAGACAGGAAATTAAAGCAATATGACGGTAGTTTGAGTTGATTAGAGTTCAGCTTTTGAAATAGATGTGATAGTAGTGGTGCTTTTTTTTTTGTTTATTTTTTTTTTTTTATGTAGGAAGGACACTGGCCAAGAACAACAAAAATCCAATAAAAAAATATGCCCACTGAAATGCCAGTCCCATAAAAGGGTCAAAGCAGCGGTCAAAAACTGATGAATAAGTGTCTTGAAACCTCCCTCTTGAAGGAATTCAAGTCATAGGAAGGTGGAAATACAGAAGCAGGCAGGGAGTTCCAGAGTTTACCAGAGAAAGGGATGAATGATTGAGGACACTGGTTAACTCTTGCATTAGAGAGGTGGACAGAATAGGGGTGAGAGAAAGAAGAAAGTCTTGTGCAGCGAGGCCGCGGAAGGAGGGGAGGCATGCAGTTAGCAAGATTAGAAGAGCAGTTAGCATGAAAAAAGCGGTAGAAGACAGCTAGATATACAACATTGCGGCGGTGAGAGAGAGGCTGAAGACAGTCAGTTAGAGGAGAGGAGTTGATGAGACGAAAAGCTTTTGATTCCACCCTGTCTAGAAGAGCAGTATGAGTGGAACCCCCCGAGACATGTGAAGCATACTCCATATATGGACGGATAAGGCCCTTGTACAGACTTAGCAGCCGGGGGAGGGGGAAACTAGCGGAGATGTCTCAGAACACCTAACTTCATAGAAGCTGTTTTAGCTAGAGATGAGATGTGAATTTTCCAGTTCAGATTATATGTAAAGGACAGACCGAGGATGTTCAGTGTAGAAGAGGGGGACAGTTGAGTGTCATTGAAGAAGAGGGGATAGTTGTCTGGAAGGTTGTGTCCAGTTGATAAATGGAGGGATTGAGTTTTTGAGGCATTAAACAATTCAAAGTTTGCTCTGCCCCAATCAGAAATTTTAGAAAGGGCAGAAGTCAAGCGTTCTGTGGCTTCCCTGCATGATATGTTTACCTCCTGAAGGATTGGACGTTTATAAAAAGACGTGGAAAAGTGCAGGGTGGTATCATCAGTGTAGGAGTGAATAGGACAAGAAGTTTGGTTTAGAAGATCATTAATGAATAATAAGAAGAGAGTGGGTGACAGAACAGAACACTGAGGAACACCACTGTTAATAGATTTAGGAGAAGAACAGTGACCGTCTACCACAGCAGCAATAGAACGGTCAGAAAGGAAATTTGAGATGAAGTTACAGAGAGAAGGATAGAAATCGTAGGAGGGTTGTTTAGAATTCAAAGCTTTGTGCCATCTATCAAAAGCTTTTGATATGTCCAAGGCAACAGCAAAAGTTTCACCAAAATCTCTAAAAGAGGATGATCAAGACTCAGTAAGGAAAGCCAAAAGATCACCAGTAGAGCGGCCTTGACGGAATCCATACTGGCGATCAGATAGAAGTTTGTGAAGTGATAAATGTTTAAGAATCTTCCTGTTGAGGATAGGCTGAAAAAACTTTAGATAGGCAGGAAATTAAAGCAATAGGACGGAAGTTTGATGGATTAGAACGGTCACCCATTTCAGGAAGGTTTAAGGTTGAAGGTAGGCAAATTCCAGCAAGA